>NC_031768.1:89911505-89956079 GCF_001522545.3 Parus major
GGGGAGATGGGCTGTGCGGGGAGCGGGACTGTGAGGGGAGATGGGCTGTGCGGGGAGCGGGGCTCTGCAGGGAGATGGGCTGTGCGGGGAGCGGGACTGTGCCCGAGCGCGGTCAGGGAGGCAGTGCATCGACGCCTCGGGCCGGTCCCTTACAGTGAGGGCTCGGCACTGGGGAGGTGGGTGCGAGGTGCATGTGCCTCCTGAGGTCACACCTGGGCACAGCTCTTGGGAAGGGGGAAAAAAAGCCGAATCTGACATTAGGCTATTGCGTGGGTGCCACTAGAGGTCAGTTCTGAACCCACACAAATCTTACTGTTCTTGATTTAATGCCTGGACATGCCTCTCTTTCTCCATTACACCAGTCTCCACAAAACTGTAGTTGCAGTGTATTTTATGAAAAGAATTTTGGGAGCCTTCATTGTGAACATGGGGTAGAAGTTTTCACTTGGAAGTAGTGGGACTGGTTTGTGAAGGAGCATGAACTCTACTGCATAGAGAAGGGAAGGGAGATAAATACAAGTGACATAGTCATCTTGCAAAATGGCAATGAGCCTTTTGTTGTCCATTTTCATTACACCTTTACAATAAAGCTCCAGTAACACAAAACAACTCAGATTGTTGAGACTTTTTTTTTTTTTTACCTAGTGGTACTGAGAAGCAGCAGCAACATCTTTATGCTTGTAGCTTTTATTGTATGAACAATAGAAAGGAAGAGAGTTGTTGTGAGCTGTGACCTTTAGGACCATGCCAGGAGCCTGGGAAATAATACCATTTCTGTGCTGAAAAAACTTTGGCAAATTGACAATCATCAAAGCAATTTACTCTTTAAATGAAATTCACCTTTGCCCTAAGCACTTCTTTTCATATTTGAGGCTTAGTACAGATTGATTAAAGGCAAAACAGCAAAGGATTTCTGAAATGTCAGGACCTTTCTGCTGTTCACCCAACTGCACTTGTCTTATTTTATTGCTCAGCTAAGATGTGGAAGACATGTTCTTGTGTTTGGGAGCTCTGCACTCATCTCCCCTGCATCCTTCCCCCTCTAGCCAGTTCAGCCACACTCTGTGACAACCAAGCTTTATTCCAGCTTGTCCAGCAACAAGGAGCTTTACCATCAACATCCAGCTCCTCCTGGACTCTTGAACAAAGGTGAACAGACCCTAAGGAAGGAGGTGGTACATGGCTCCCTGTCAGGATTGTCCTGCCTCCCGAATTCCTGTGTGCACCCTGCATTCCCCAGGAACTTGTCATCTCTGTCTCACTTGGGACCTCCAGCACTCCTGACTGGGGGTTTTCCTCCCTGTGCTCCCTGCTTGCTTACAGCCACCCAAGCTCAGGGCTCTGCCTGCTATATGGGCAGCAATTAAGAACTGTCAGCTTTCTGTATTCACCTCCATGGGGTGCTGCCTTCCAGATGATGCTTCTGCTCTGCTCCTGCCACATCTCTGCTGAGATAACACCTCTGGCTCCTTCAGGTTCCAGTCCTGACCATAGTGAAGTTACAGCGTTGGCCTTACACATATCAACACCGTGCAACAATGCCCTGTGCCTGGGGAAAACAGCTGTCCCAAACTGACTCCGGCAGAGAACCATGAAGGTGATTAAGGGACTGGAGCATCTGTTGTGTGAGGAAAGGCTAAGAGCTGGAACTGTCTAGCCTAAAGCTAAGAAGGCTTAGGGAAGAACTTCACAATGTGTGTAAATAACCTGATGGAAAGGAATGAAGAGGAGGAGCCCAGACTCTTCTAAGTGCTGCCTTCCAACAGGACAAGAAGCAATAGGGACAAGTTAAAAAAACACTCACTGGCAATGAAAGACCACTGTCCCATGAGACCAGTGGTTTTGGAGAGGATTGGGTGCAATGTTTAGAGGTTTCGGTCAACAATAGCACTGCACTCACTCCACTTAGCCAATGATCTTTCCTTGATGGAGCCCTCAGATCTTCCCAGATCTGTGAAGTTCATTTATGTACAATTTTCCCCCTCCTCCTTCTCATTAATAACCATGCCAAATAAGAATACTCTTAATAATCCTGTCTGTGGGGATTTTTTCTTTTAATGAGAGCAAATCAGGCTTCTTACTCAGCCATAAATGTGATGCCCCCTAGGTTTTTCCACATCGCTCCCAACCTTCGCTCTGTTACTACCGCTTCATGGGTTTGTTGCCATTAGAGGCTTACACATCAAATTCATCTGGGCAACTCAAAACTGAGACAGCTGCATGGCTTCTTTTCCAGCCTTTCTGAAATGATAGTTCCAGATACATTCTGCCCTTTTCTGTCTGTATGTAATGATGACCCAGAGCATTCAAAGTACTAGATACATGTAAATGCGAAGGGATAACCCTAAGCTATGTTCCTCTCTGGGAAACCAAAAAAAAAAAAAAAAAGTTAAAAAAAATATTAAATCAACTGTCTTAGAGCTTTAGAGCTAAAACCTCATTCTGGTTCACAGATGTTGCGTTTCCAAATTTGATATATTCGTTTGTAGTAGATTCTGATAATGGCTGGTAATTTTTCTTTGGAAACACAAGCAACGATAACGGCTAAAAAAGACCTTAAAAGAACTTCTGATGTTCCCACCTTCTGGCTGGGGATTTCTTACCCATTCAAAGGTGTCCACACAAATTGTTGATTCAGGAGTTGGCACAGATGCGATCTAAAGAAGTTCTGCTCCTGACAGAGGAAGTTTCAGGTCATCCATGACTGGATATTGTGAGCTACATATGAAGCTCTGTAGCCTGGCTGCTGTAGATGACTGAAGATAAGTGGGTTCAAGTGAAGGATCAACAAGTACTAACAAAATTCCTCTGAGGCTTATCTAATAAGGAAGCACCTCTAACTCTGAAAAGTATCAGGAGACAAGTTGTTCAAAGCTGATATCTGAAGGAAATATTTACTTTCCCTTGTGATACTCCTGTGTAGGCATTAGCTTTTGGCCACAGCAAGAGATGGCACTTGGGCCAGAAAGGACATTTGCAGTCCTGTTGCCACTTTTGTGATCTTGCACCTCATCAGGCTCCCATCCCCCTACCTCACAGGAGGTTTCCACCACATCAGCTGAGCTGAATGCTGAGCATTGAATGGCAAAAGACTGAGGTCTGACTGTGGTAGTGAGAATGGCAGCTGTGGGAAAAGTGGTGGAAATCTCTTCCATAAGAACATAAAAGGGTTGTGGTTCATAAAACCAATTACTATTAAATAACCCCAGGGCTAAGAAGGGGTCCCTCCTTTAGGATGAAAATAAAGCAGAGGTTCCCTTGATCTCTTAACTTCATCTGGTCCATAGCACGATGACAGGAGCAGAGGGTTGACAGTATCTGCCAGAATGCTTGCCTTTGCTGGCCCCCTGTTATGGAAAATGAAGATTTTTTCCAACCAGACTAATCAGCTGCTCGTTGCAGCTGGCTTACCCCATAATACTATGCAAAGCTAGCATATGGCTCATTACAATATACCCTGACTAAGTGTGCAGCCAAACAATCCACCAAGGCATTTTTGCTTCTCTGATGTGTTGTTTGCACTTTTTGCAAACAAAGCAACAAACAATTCCTTTGGAGGCACTTTTCAATTTTAGATGAGGCTTGGGGATACTGAATTTCTGTATGAACTGTGAATGATGTTAAAAGCTGATTCCCTACCCCTTCCTAGATGGGCAGTTGTCTGTTGCAAAACAGATCCAGTTCAGGTTCCTGAGAAATCTGAGCTTGCTCATGTATCATGTATCTCTGGCAGTGGATAGTTGCTCTCAGGATGTCTCCCCTAGTCACACCCCAAAGTGCACATCTGTGACCAACACCTTCTTGGCCAGCAGCCTCTGTAACTCTCAATCCTGCTCAATTTCCCATCACTTAGACATTACCTGCAGTGTCCATCCTGGAGTGGGAGCTCTGTTTTCATCAGAAACACTGCCACGGGTTTCATGTTGAACAAAGGAGTTTATGAAGCATACCTCTGTGCTTAAATATACTAAAATCTTAGACATTTAAAAAAAAAAAAGCAAAAACAGGGTAGTCTTAAGAAGTGGGATTGGCCTCTGTGGCCTCTCAGCAGTGGCTGGGACAAAGATAACAATGCCAAACATAAAGGTGAATACTTGTACCTCTAAATGGCTCTCTTGAACAGTTGGGCCACACTGCCTTTGAGAGAACCCATGTGTTCTCTGTAAGCTTTTTTCTTTCCAAGTAGTCATCATTTGGCTGCAGTACTGCTCATAATCTTGACATTTACACCATCCATTCTCTGCCATATCACCAGCATGCAAAAGACTTGTTTGGACCATGTCTCTTGCTCTGGAGACTGATGGAGATCCCACAGAAGGAAGCAGAAGCACTTACAGGTGGTTTGTCTGGCAGAGGCAACAGCCCTCCGGATCTGGAGGCAGAGAGGGCATTCGGCAAGTGATAGCTTTTTCACAATTCCCTCAAAATGCAAAAAGTAGGGCTAACCTCATGGATTTCAGCAGCTATTTCTATCCCAGATGTGCCATGTAGTGTAGTACTGTTATTCTGCTCAGTATGTTTGACCTCCCATTAAATTTCTTCATCACCACTGTTGCAGGTTATCACAGGAGTAACTTATCTTTCAACAGCAACTCCAAACTGAAAAATAAGGCTTTTGTTCCTGTCCTGCTCTTGCAAAAGAAGTGTGATCATTTAGGAGCACCCCTCAAAAAGGAAGGTGTGAAGACAGTCAGATACCAGCCAAGTGCTGCTAAATATAAGGTAGAAGCTCATAATAAGAAGTCAAAATTATCAGAAGTTTGTAGACCTAGGAGCACTGTGGCAGCACCACAGAAAGTCTGATGAGGCCCTGCTTGTTGGACCTGATGGGCAGGCACAGACTGTGCTATATGGACTGCCAGGCTCGCTCAGGGCTATCCAAAGTATGATCTAAGGAACCATGTAGATGTACCTTAGGCTTCTGCACAAAACAGAGGAAGCATCCATGGATGATGGGATTCTGTGTATTTAGCTCGACATGGGAGGCAGGGGATACTCATTATGTGAATAACCAGAATTTCACAAAGAGGTATTTTTATAGGTGGTAGTAGTAGGGCATTTCTCCAGCAAACAGATTTGCACCTTGGTAGAGTTCCAAAGACACAAAGGCCTTGTGAACTTCATTTCTCCAAAGAACTGTAGTTCTCAAAGTGATCTTGTACAGCATCTACAAAAGATGTCTGCAAGGGAAGACCCTTGCTCAATCATACCAGGAAGAGAGAGTAACACAATCTGGGTTTTGCAGCAAAGAACGCTTTTAAAACTTACACAACTAGGCAGTGGAAAAAGAGAATACCAGGTCCTTCCCATTGCACAAGCAAAAAGGAGGTTTCAAGTCATCTTTGTGTTCTGACTTCACAATTCATTTATGGGTAAAAAAAAAAAGAAATACAGGGCACAGTTTCATAGCATCATAGAACTGTTAAGGTTGGAAAATACCTCTGAGACAATTGAGTCCAACCATTAGCCCAGCACCACCATCTTCACCATAAGGCCATGTCCCCAAGTGCCACTTCTAGATGGTTTTGAACATTTCCAGTTCCCTGAGCAGCCTGTTCCAATGCCTCACAACCCTTTCTGTGAAGAATTTTTTTTCTAACATCCAATCTAAACCTACCCTGGTGCCATGTTTCTCATGTTTCTGCTCTGCACCCTCAGCAACTGGCACTTAGGGAAAAAAAGCGGGGTGGGAGGAAGGCAAAAGCGAGCCCTTCTGTGGTCAGAGGCTCCCTCCCGGCCCCCAGCTCTGGCCCGACGCGGATAAAACAAACGGGAGGGCGGAACCCTTCTACCCAACAGAAGGCAGGAACCGAGGAAGATGCCTAAATCTCTTTTCATGACGGGACAAAACCCATCAATAAATGAACAGCTGGCGGGGGTTCCCTGCGCGCCGGGAACAAAGAGCGGCTGCGGCGCCGGCGGCGGCCCGCAGGGGGCGGCCGAGCGCTGCCGCGCCGGGGGAAGGCGCGGAGGGGCGCGGAGCGGCCGCGGTGGCTGCGCGGGGCTGGGCAGCGCCGCTAATTAGCTCCGTGCAAGCCGCTTATGCTGGGCGGCACTCGAGCATCAGCCCTCTTGGCGTGTCTCCTGAAGCATAGGGCATGACAGCAACTTGCACATCTTGCTGCTTAAATGTGCTATTTAAATAAGACACGGCTGAAATCTGGGGTTGGATGCAGTAGCCTGGATTAATCTTTGTCAGAATATGAAAGCAGTCTCGTCGGATGTTTCTGGCAAAAGATATGCAAATTTGCCATTCAGACTTGTAAAGATCTAGTTCTTAATTGCTATGACTATTAGTCACTGTGCCCATCACTACATCACACTATACCAGCATGGAGCTGTAATATGCAACAAAAGCCAAAGAACATTTTCCTACCAGAGGTGAGAGCAGCAGCTGCTCAACAAAGGGTTGACTTCCTCAACGTGGCAATGTTAAGTACCGGTCTTACCAGTATATTGTCTCTTGGCCATGATGGTCACATTTTCCAGACTTCTGGGGTGTTTCACGTTGCCATAAGCAGGTACAGAGTAGCTGCAAAATTTGTTTATGTTGGCAAAACCTAGGAGAAGGGCAGAAGGAGACCCTTCCAAAGTCTAAATCACATAGCTGAATTCCTGGAGGTAAATGCATGTGGCAGTTTTATACATTTTTAAGTCTCTGGGCTACTGCACGGAAGCAAATTTGTCTTGAGTTAGTGTAGGCTGTATGAGAGAAATCCTTTTAGAAAACTGAAGTGGTAGAACACAATTCTTATGCAGCAAACTCAAAGACTTCAGAAAATCTGGATGATGATAAAATCATTTTAGCATCTGGATGATGCTAAAATCTGAGAGTCGTCCTTGTCCTCCAGATAGAGAAAGATTTCTCCACATTAAAAATACATGATCTTCTGAATCAACATGTTCTTTCTTGAGGAATTCAAATTACATTCAGCAAGAGGCAACCACATTTCCAGTCTTTCTGGATTTGTATGATAAAGGGAAGGGAGATCTTATTTCCACTAGTATTTCAATCCTGGAAAATCGTGGATGATTCCCTGAACAAACTTGATGACTTTGCTGCATTAACTCCAGGACAGTTTCTGTACTCTCTAGGCCTGTTGGAAATGTGTATGCCTCTCCAAAACATCATGTTGCTGTTCTGGGTGGATTTCAGTAAAAGTTGTTACACACCTCTGTGGGGGTGGGTTTGGATGTCTTCCTTAATCCAGAGTCAAAGGCCATGAATGCTTGTGCTTCAGTTCCTGTAAGTGTCATATGGTCACAGGGAAAGCCCACTCTACCTATGCTGGCCAGGGTGGGCTGTCTGACTTTGAAATGAGCTCATTCTAAGGCCTGACTGAAATGAGCTCGTTCTAAGGCCTGACTAGTCCCATTTACCCTCACCAGTATCATTAGTATGCACCTCATATAGAATTAGCTGTAGTGTGTCTCAACAAAGATCAGTCCTGTCTCTACCACCAGTGAGTTGCAGATACCGAGGAAAGACTTTAGGGAAGGTGGAAAGTATACCCCAAGATTTCCCAGGCCCCTTTCCCAGTTTGCAGTGTGTGGCTGGTTCAGCCACAGCTGATGCCCTCATGCCTAGTAGGTCTGGATAGGTTCTCTTCCATTGTCCAATTCCCTTTGGAAGTCCTGCACACTCTTTTGTTCATTGTGTCTTGTAGCATGGATTTCTACCTTGTAACTGCGTGTTCTTTGAAAGAGGACAACCTGTTGTTATCCTGACACCCACCACCTGCCAATGCCTTGTTCTTAATTTGGTGAAATTGGAGGACATTTTGCATCTTCCATGCCACTTGTAGTTCTGTAAATTTTCACAGAATCATTGAATGGTTTGGGTTAGAAAGGACTTTAGAGATCACCTAGTTCCAACCCCCCATCATGGTCATGCACTAGACCAGGGTGCTCAGAGCTTCATCCAACCCAACCTTGAAAACTTGCAGGGATGGGGAATCTTTTTTACCCAGACACTTCTCTGGGCAAGCTGTTCCTGTGCCTCATCACCCTGAGAGTAAAGACTATCTTCCTAATATCCAATCTAAATCTCTCTTCTTTCAGTCTAAAGCCATTATCCCTTGGCTTTTCACTACATGCCCTTATGAAAAGTCCCTCTCCAGCTCTCTTTTAGGCCCCCCTCATCAGTTACTGGAAGGTGCTCTAAGGTTTCCCCAAAGTGTTTTCCTCTCTAGGCTGAACAGCCCAAACTCTCTGAGATTGCCTACTTTGTTACAACTGCTGTTAGTTTGGGACAGTGCACAGAGGAAGAACTACCTGGGAAAGCTCCTCAGCTGGAAATGCAGGGAGAAAGTGCATAAAATATTCTTAGATGTGTGATTTTCTGTAACCAGCTCCCAAAGCACTTCTTTCAGTCCAGAGCTGGCTGTTTGGAGCAATTGGATTTAGGACTGTTAATATAAATGCAGTAAAAGCCATTTTTGCTGCCAAAGGTGGCAATGGGGCTGAATTCAAGCTATGCAGAGCCTTTGTATCAAGAGACTACTCAGAAAAAGTTGTAGGCGACGTTCCTGCTCAATTTCCTCCTTCTGTGGGAGCTCTGGACTGTGAGAACAATCCATCCAGCTGAGTTTGGTCTCCCATTCTTATTCTTCCTGATAGTAACAAGCAGGCAGAGAAGGTAGGTTACACGTTTCTTCTCCCCAAAATCTGGTTATCCACAAGCTGTACTTGTCAGTTGGCCTCAGATCCTGCAATTCTTGATGGGATTGTTCTGCTGCTCTACCCCCAGACTGATTTCCAGGAGACCTGTGTGGAGCCAAGGAAAGATGTTTCCTGAGCAGGGGACAGTTCACACAAGCAACTTTATTATATTCTGGTGACAAACAACATCAGTAGGAGCTGACATCAACTGCAAGCCTCAGTAGGAAGCAGCAATAGAGAACTTCCCTTCTTCAGTTTCCACGACTGACATTCAGGGCCTAAGGCCTCCTCTTGGAGACTGGGTTCATTCTCCATCACTTAGCTCCTCATTGACTCAAACTGCCAAGGAGGACATCTGGTAGCAAAGGGAGCTAGTGCTTTTTCTGAGGTGGAAATACAGTGTCTTTATTAGCAGCTGCATTTAGACTCCTAACTAATTTCATCTAGGCCACTGAACAGTTGGAGAATGACAGCAACTCCACTGAGTTTTGAGGGTACAAGTGTACCTAAAGGCTTCAGCTGTATTAACATGTTTGGCTACTGTGTGACAGATCTGCCGTGGGGTATGAATTCAGGGATGGCATTCTAAGAGGAGCTGGCATTTTTGATCGGTTCGTTGGTCATGACACCTGAGGCAGGAGTTTGCATAAGTCTCAGACCCTATTTCCAACGCCTTTAATGATTGCAGTCACTGAAGTGCGTTGTGTCGAGGGGGCAAAGGCTCCATTTGGAGGGGAAAAGGAAGCACAAGTGTGAACAGCTGCGTTACTCTTCACTGGGGCTGGGATATCCATCCTAACCCCAGGGTGGGCAAGAGAAAGGGCTCCAAGCTTCTCAGCAGAGATGGAGATTGAACTTCCTCACTGCCTCCCAATTTATTTTTTAAATCCTCATGTGTCAGTATGGAGAACTGAATCCCACCCTAAATTACCAGATGTCCTAGGGACTAGAGTGGAGCAAGAATCCAAAAGTCAGTTTTAGGAGTCTGAGGGAAATGGAGGCCATGAGCAAAGCTGATTTTTTTAAGCTCTGTGAGATGCACAGGGAGTCAACAGCAATGCTGGAACATGTTATGAGATCTTTTTCCAGATACAGCTGTGGACTGCCACTATCCTGGGTCTTTTTACAAAGACTGGGCTGGCAACCCTCCTGCAAGGAGGGGACCAAAGGTAGAAAACTCGCAGTAAGGGTAGAGACATTAGGACAAGAGAGATCTAGGAGGATAAAATGAAGTCCCTACAGGGATTTGAATTTCAAATAATTTGTGAGATGCACAGGGAGCCAGATGGATTTTAAACAAAGATTGTAAGCACAAGCTCATTTCGCAATCAAAGAGTATCCTGATCCTGTTGATGTGTGCCATGTTTTTTATACCAAGTGGAAAAAGAAACCAAACTTCTTGGACTTGACTTGCTTTACTTCCTGTGAAATGTGTTTTTAAAGATCAGTTTGTGGAGCTGAAAGAGATGCATGGGACATGAATGGAAGATGGTGCAGTGAAGCTAACACACCATAACATTTCCAGTACTCTGAATTGAGTATCTCTGCATGGCGCAGTGTGGACCTGGTAGTTCATTCAAAACCAGCTTACAGCTCTTAGACTTGGTATGCACTTGCATAACAGACTCAGCCATTCTGGCCTTGCTAAGCGGAACTTTGTTGTTTCTCCACTGAACATTTTTTCTCAGTCAAAAACTTCATGTCAGTTCAGCCCTGTTCCATTCAAGTTACAGTGTTAGGAGAGGGAAAGCTACCAATGTTTGCTTTCTGTACCAAGAACAATAATGTTGGAAGCACTAATGAAGAGTAGGAAGGGTGTTTTCATAGAAAACATGTTGCCTACGTTTCATCTGAGAATGCGAAAAAACTGTGGTTGCCAGCTCTAAACTTGACAGGTTGCTGCCAAAACAGAAGCATTGCCAATAAAAGCAAGGAAAGATTTGCTAAGAATACAGGCAGAGCTGCTTTTGCTCTTCATGAGTGGAGAACAGTTGGGAAGTGATTAGTCCACAGTGCCACTCGAAACAACTTTATCATATGTGCCATATGGACTTCAATACAAACTTCTCTATAGTTTAATACTTGCTAATAAAGAAATCAACAGAAAGAAGTTAAGTGAGAAAAGTTACATCTATGTCTATGTAGACTGAAAGGGTAAAAGCAAAAATAGAAAATTGAGAGTTGGGGTTTTTTTTTGTTTTTTTTTTTGGCAGAGATGCACTGTTAAACCTACAAGCAAATAGTCAAGAGGTGAGAACCACATATTTGCCCATGGGGGGACAGGAAAACTAGCAGTCAGCCATCATGGATGAACACACCTCCCAGGAAAGGGAATGCAACGCTTGAGGTAAAATGCAACACCCCCTTCTTCAAAATTTGCTGTAACTTTAGTCATCTGACCAGAGTCCTAGGTTCTCCTCTGTCATGTTCTGGCCTATCATGACCACTTAAATTATATTACCAGTTACATTATATATGATCAGTTAAATTATATTCCTAGTACCAAAAGAAGGAACCAGACTCCATAATTCAGACAAGGGTCTATATTTTCAGCTATTTGAAAGTCAATAAAGACTTGTCAATTGAGTCAATTGAGAGCTATGATCAGAGGCAGGTCAGTCTTATACAGAAACCAAAACACTCGAGGAAGTCAGTTCCTAGATTTTAGGTCTGGGGATTTAGTTTTTCTCTGAACCAGGAAAATCTGGAGCCAGATCTGGGTAAACTAAGGTATTTTCACTCCATGTCAGAACGTACCTTTTGCTACCCCATCCATCCATCCATCCATCCATCCATCCATCCATCCATCCATCCATCCATCCATCCATCCATCCATCATTAATGCCTCTAAGCAAGACTATTTTAAATACACTCATAAATTGCTGATTTCTTTGGAGTTCCAATTGGGATTATTTATGTTCCATTTCCAGTTATCTGTAAATAAGTCATAAAAGCTGCAAAGACATTGAAGGAGGGGAAAGGCAGAAATGGAAGAGAGAGTAGTCAAGAGAACTTTTTAGATTCAATTAAAAGAATTTTTTCCTTAATTCATGCTACACCAAATCCATATGAGACATTGGGATTTTTTTAGATTGAAAAGCTTTTTGAAGCAATTTGAATTTGCATTTTGAAGTTTATCCCATTTCATATGAACACATCCTCACTCCATGCTTAGTACTCCTAAGATCTATGTTTACCTAGTGTCAGTCTCAGATTAAGCAAGCAGCACCAGACAAACCATTTCACCTTTGTGCCTCCATTCCTCCCCATATCCTCCAAGAGGAAACAGAGTATTCTTCTTGCCTACATGTGAGAATTTTCCAGAGCCCTCATATTTCCTTATTTTGTCACTGATCCAAAAGCTACTTAAGGTCAATGCAAAGATTTCAAGTGATTTCCCTGAGCTTTACCTGAGTTTATAAATATACTCACTCTGAAGCCTTTGGACAAATAGCACTCTAAAAATGCACTGTTGGTAGTACTGTATCTTACACTGTCTTCTGTCCCTTCTTTAGCTGGCGATAGTCCCACAGAAGACAGACTGAGTGAAAGCCAAGTGTCAAGCTCCAGATTTCACCCATTGTCTTCTAAAACAACTGAGTTGTAATGCAAATTGTTCTGCTTTGTTAGGAATGAAGTGCAGCAACTCAACAGAAGTGTTTATTCTCAGGGATATTTCTTGATAGACAAGCTGCATTGCACCCAGGCGGGGAGATTTAGCTTTTTGTTACATCCTAAGCAGTGCAAGCGAAAGGGAGCTTCCCTAGTGAGCAGAAGTATCCATATTTCCTAAGCAGGGAAGGCAATGACAATTTAAAGCCAAACTCCTGTCAGACAACAGGAAACCTCCCGTTAGCCTCAGAAGTGCCCAGATTTATCTAATGAATCGGCAGCACAGGCAGGGAACTGACCCAAAGCTCACATGAGCAAGAATAGCTCTGCAGATTGGCCCCATGACTCTGCTCCCTCTTTTAGCATTGTCTAAACTCCTTGCATTCATTTAGCCATGTTGATGAATGGTTGTCGACTTTCACCATTCATCAGTGCTGAGGCTGGGAAACAGCGTGGAGGCGCTTCTGGCCTTTTCGGTCCCATTTGGTTTAACACTGATCTGCTGAGGTCTCTGTTTAGTGCTTAAGGCCCTGACAGGAATCTTTCTGTGGTGAAAATCCAGCACTAGTTAATACTGGAAAGGAATCCTGCCAGAGAAATCCTGCAATGCTTCCTCAGTGTCTCCCAGGCTATAAGGGTTTACCTCTTAACAAGATCGTCGAGATGAACAGATGTGCCCTGACCTGAAAATTCTCAGCGTTTTGATCAGTGTATTAACACACAACACTTGAATTGTCAAAATCATTTACACCTCCAAACACATTCCTTTTGCCAGGCAGTTGGAAGAAGTGTGTTGAATGTTTAAACAAAGGCACTGACCTGTATGTGAGACTCAGCAAGCTCTTTGGATCACTCACCCTGTAATATTGCTTGTCAAAGCAAGACAGAGGTAGGAATTCCCAAGTCTGAATTGCCACTCTGGAGTCACACAATACACAACAGATATTTATTTCTGGCCTAGAAGTGGTGTCACATGCAGAGAATCCTCTGTAAGCCCATGCAAGTGCACCGTGTCAGGTGGATAAGCAGGGAGGGTCAATCGTGCCACTCCTCAAAGTGCTTCCCGGGGCTGGGCAAGAGGGGCAGCATTTATGGTCAAATAAAGGTCAGAAATCAATAGGGTTTAGGACACATTTCTGTGATCTGTTAATAAGCAAGATCATCTTCAGATCTTTTTACAATAGTGTGTTGCATCATTCTTCCTTCAGGGTTGAAGGGCAGAAGTTGAAGATTTCTGTTTCTGTAGCCTGGGATATTTTGTAGAAGCTGCCAATGTCTTAATTCTGTCTATCAAGTGATCTACCAAAGCCATCAGTTCATCTTGGAGAGGATCCAGGGAATAATAAAGAAATGGGTAACAATAACTCATTATTAAACCTGGGTTGTTGACTCCTTCCACCAGTGAATAGTTTAGATATCAGGGATCAAAGGCATTGCTTCCAGCAGGAGGCATTTGCACACACATCTGTTTGGCACTAATAAAATAGCTGCTAGACAAAGTGGAGACTCCAGCCTTTGAAACCTATCCATCTGTTGTTTGGGGCTGAGGGCTCACAGTTCCTTGGGCAGCATTTGGAGTGATTTTGAGGATGCAGCAAAAGACATCTTTTCTGATGTAGCAGTCTATGTTGAAGTGGGAAGGAAATATTGGAGGAACTGCTAAGTCAGTTTGCACATGTTTTTTAATGCTATTTGTAAAATGACGTCTTCATCCCTAAGGAGACTTCTTCTCTTTTGTAGCTGGAACCTTTCTGGTTCTTACCCAGTGAGTATGTGGCAATATAGAAGAGGATGGCTGCCTGCAGTCCTGTGAGATCTACAGCAAGAATGAGTCTACAGCGAAAGAAAGCAACTTGCAGAAATGGTGCAGGGGTAATCTGCTTCAAGTCTCAAAATTATGTGCCCTAGCCTGCAAGGAAGTGTTCCTGCCTTGATTATTTTATCATCATTGACTATGGGGCACATGGACACAGAAGTCAAAGCTATCCCTTTCACATCTCACTGGAGTAAAAGGTTAAATAGTGAATGAGATACCCTTTTGTGGGTAAACATACCCATATCCCTCTGATATAGGGAAGCCTGGGATGTATCCGGTGAGTAGAGTAACCCCAGTGCAGTAAGAACTGAGAGAGCTGCTTTTAGGGAAGTTACAATGTATTGGTGCTTATGCAAACATACCTTGCAGAATAAACACAGGCAAAGGAAGAAACATCAACAACAACAAAACTCTCAGTGAGTCTCACTAAAGATTCCTGCAAGTGATCCTACCTGTGAACTCCAGCTTGCCCAAAGACACAAACCCAAGGAATACTCAGGGAAAGAGTGGCATGGGCTGTTCAACTGAACAAAAAACAGCATCAAAACAATGGCTGATTGTTTTGACATTTGGCAAGTCAAATAGAAAAACATGTATTTGCCAGAGCTAACAGTTTTCATAAAGCAGGAAAACCAAATAATAAATCATAATCCAGGACACATCCCACAGAAACAATGCAAGAGACAAAGGTGGATAACATACAGGTTATGAGCAGGTGTGGAAGATGCTGGAGGAACAACACCATTTCACTTCCCAGTGGGATCTCTTCTGCAGAAGGAAAGTACAGCTGTGTACTGTAAGGTACATGACACAGACTTCCAGTGCAAAGGATTTCTGTAGTGTGACAACAGAGCCAGGGAGATTCACATATGCGAGGCACATCTCTGAGGACTGCCATTCAGCTACCATTGTAGTAGCTCTGCTCTAAGATCAATGACCAATTTGATTTCTGCTGGACTGCTGACCCAGCTGCCATGAAATACTAACAAAAATGATAAGCAGGAAAATAAGCTGGTAGAAATACATCCATGTGCTGATTATGCATTGGCCAGTGGAAGGTAAATGCAATTCATAGTAGAAAATGCATTACTCTGTACAAGAAACAGCAACCTATTATGTGCCTGAAACAGCTAAACACATCCTGATATCTGGAAATATTCAAAGAAAGCACAAACATGCTTTAGAAGAGTCAAGAGCAGACCCACAACAGCAGGCAGAATTTCAGTATTGATGTGTGCAATGTACTAAATAAAGCAAGGTTACCTGGGTGCCAATATCTCCCTGAAGGTTACAGATGTGATGACTTAATTGTTTCTCTAGACCTACCACAGAAATGTTGGGCAATTTCTCCTGATAAGAACTGGAAAGCTGGCTGGTTTTTATTGCTATGGGGTTGGCCAACTAGGACATGCCTGACAGCACCAACACAATACCTGTCCAGGAGTAGCATAATAAGGGCTGCTCTGTTAAGGAGGGAAGCAGGAAGCTGAGGGTGACCTCAACATAAGCAGAACAGCACCTTTACCCACATGGTTTCAGCATTCTGGAGCAGGGTAGAGCAATGACTGTCCACTGACTCTCCTAGACAAGATGAAGTAAGGTCAGAGAGCTCAATCAGAAGCTGTAGGAGATGGGGTCAGAGTTAGGAGGAGATGGGGTCACAGTTAGGAGAAAGCTGGTTTAAACACAGGTCTGGAAAACCAGCCAGTAAGGCAGGATAAGGCAGAGGTACAGCTCAGTCTAGATCTGGGCATCTGTGCCCTCAGCTTACCTTAGGCCTGTCGTAGACAGCCTAACAAGGACTGTGCGAGATATTAGTACTGAGTTTATTGTATGGCATCATGGTGGAATGCCAGAACAGCCTTCTCATATGTGAGAATGAAGAGGTTATTGTAGATCTTATCCAGCTCTGGATAATGCTTCAAGAAGGTGAAAGCCCTTCAAGACTAAGATAAAGATAGATACCCCATTGTGCCATCTGTGAGAATAATGAAGCTGAGACTTTTGCTGGTCTTGACTATAAAGCCAGAAAACAATGCAGAACATCTATAGTTTTATGGTTGTTTTATGACAACATGAAGAGAAAAAGAAAGTGGCAAGAAGATCCCTGGCTGTATAACAAAAATTAAGTATGCAGTCTGTTACAATTCATGGTCATACAGAGCATTAAAATGCATAAAGAGCATTTCTGCAAATGGTTGGACTCTTAGAAACTGAGATACATTAAGAATGTGATAGAAACCAAGGACCTTATGACAAGATGCAAGAATCAGCCCTCACACTGTGTTTCAAGTGTAAATCTGGGTATATAATTAAAATTAAGCATACTTCATGTCATCACTGCAGACCTAAGTCTGCTTTCACTGTGGGCAGCGGGAGACACAGTTTCTAGCTTGAGGCTGCCACCATGATTCACGTGTACCATCACAGTCACACTACGTGGACATTGTCCATGTCGGGCAGATATGACCTCTGTTTGGTCCTTACAATGCCAGACACCACAAGGGCCCCTGGTAATTGTGATCAGAGAAATCACAGGCTGGTGGTGGACATGGAGCAGGGTGAAAGCAATCCACCACTTTGGAAAAACTTCCAGTTTTTGCTGATTTCCCAAGATGAAAAACACTTTCAAAGGCAATGCAAGAGAACCAGCAGACAGCACACCCAAAGAAACAAGAGCCATGTCCAGAAGTGGGTGCACTTGTAAGTAGCCTCTGCCATCAGCTTACATGATGGGGAGTTGGGAAGAAAAAGCTGTGGGATTAGCAAGAAGGATCAGCTAAATGGATGCAGCAAGAGGAAGGAAAACATCCATCTGAGAACAGAAGCAGTGCAAACAATGAGTAGGAGAGGGATCCAAAATCTGGCAGACTTGAAAAGCAGCAATAAATGTTCTTTCTAGATGGGGCTGTGTGTTGGTAACTGCAGGGTTTGGCAAGTCAGCAAACATTCAAACAAAACAGACCAACAAAAGCAGCTAAAAAGCAAGAAACAGCAAGTTGTGTGGGCCATGGATCTGTGAGTGCAGGCTTGGAGGAGGCTGGGCTTTGGAGAATGCACTAGGAGGTCTGTCCACCCACATGCAGACATGACTGCTGTAGCTGCAATGCCTCTAAAACAGCTGTTGTTGGTGAAGCACAGGTTTAGTTGTAGAAACATTGCATTTTGCTGCGGGTCCTACCATGCACTGCATGAAGCCATATCTAAAGCTACACTCCAAGCTGAGCACACTGACAGTGGCCCCAGAGACATTTAAGGTTCTTCTCCTGTCTTATACTCCATCAGCTCCAGAACAGCACATGTTTCTAGAAGAAGCCCACATCCAAACCATACCAGGATCCCTGATTTTCCAATTGTTTTAGTGTTTAGGCTGCTGAGGGTGAGCAAAGTAGTGATAAGATGCACTGTAACATCTGACATGAAGCCCGTCTCCAATTCTTTCAAAACAAATAGCATGCAAAAAAGGAGCAGGTTTTAACCAGCCTTGGTTTGCAGCCAACATGGGCACATGGTTAGCTTTAGCAGGACTGGACAGCATATGGCACAGCGACCTGGCTTGTTGTGAATAATGGAGTATAATAAAACCTGTCAAACTGCTATTGGCAGCCAGGGTGAGGAAAAGTCTCAGTGCACAGACAGTTTGAGAAAACCTACTTGTCACTGCCATGCAAAATATTTTATGGCAATAAATATACATCATAAAGTGCCTCTCAGCCCTGGGTATTTTACCCTCAGTCCCTGAAGTTCTACAGGAGTCCAGCACACAAGTGGGAAATGCTAACAGCTGGGAGGAACAAGAAACAGGTGCATGAGAAGGTGAAGAAGGTAAAGAGCCAAGGTCCAGAAGCAAGAACAGCAGGAGGAGTTAGAAGGGGTAGTAGGAAGATAGAGGAGTGTTGTGGTCAGCAGCAGGTGTGTTGGCTGAGAAACAGGAGAGGACTGCCTGTTGGCCCGGATGGCAGAGGAGGAAATGGTGTGTACTCAAGGCAGGCAAAGGGAGGAGGAGGCACGATCCTGTTGGAGAGGGCAGCACTATCTGGCTCTGGCATGGAGGAGGACTTTGTGGCTGATGGGAGGGCTGCATTTTGTGTGCTAAAGAATCAACAGGGGATTTTCTTTGTTGTTCAATCCACACAGCAGGGAAATGTGGGATGGGGAAAACGCAGAGCTCTTTACCTATTAAAGTTTAGCCAGTGCGTGGCCCCCACAGCATCTCTGCAGAGCGCTTGGGACTATGAACTAGGCTTGCAAGGGCAAATATAGTTGGCATGCAAGGACTCCAAGCCCCAGTACCATCCCTGGCCTTGGAAGACTGAACGAAATTCTACCAGAGCAACACAGGTCAGAATTAACCTCGAATTTTCGTGTCTTGAGTCATCAGCCTGAGCTTAATTTTAGGCTGCATCTCTGGAGAAAAGTGAGTATCACAAGGCTTAAGGGCAGCTCAGCCTGGGCTTCTTTGTGCCCTGCAGTGCTGTTCTCCCTCTGGCCTTGGATTTGTCTGGTTTCTGCTCTGCAAGAGTGTAACAGGGAAGTAGAAGCACTGCTTAGTCATTACATCCTGCCATTTTAAGCATCAGTCTTGTTTTGGGGTATTTTTTTGAAGAAAACACTGAAAGTACTTCATTTATAGACTTAAATGCCTTAAAATACTGCTACTGCTGCTTGGGGTGCCTGGTTTGTAATATCAATGGCCTGCCTTAGCTACACTAAATGCACTTACATGGGAGCAATAGCAACAATCTGGAATTCAGAAAGTCTACAAACAGGCAGGCCTGTTTTAATTAGTTGAGTACAGAGACTAATTAATATGCAAATGAGGAGCTTACCAATATTAATCATCTGTTTTACTAGGCTGCTTTACTAAAGAGTTTCTAACGAATTTGCAGATGAAGTTTCCATGACATTAAAAGCTAAACACCTACCTGAGAAATAGTCTCCCACAATAAAAGGGAAAGAGAGAGTGATGCTTTGGTTTTTTGGAAGGAAAACATCAATGACTGAAACTAATTTTGTCTTTGGCAAGTGTCACATAGGCTAACTGAGTCAACCATTTCCAAACCCTAATTGAAAGCATTTCAGCGAGCTAGACACCAAAAGGTGCTTGGACAGTAGCAGCATACACATGTCCATGTGTGCATATTTCCTTCTGAGAATTGAGTAAAAATTTGCATGACTGACTAAAAAATTGCACGAGTGACTAAAAAATTACTGTCTACCTTTGACATCTCTCAATAGCTGTCAACACTGTGGAGCATAACCCCCAAGTAAGATCACACTGGGTTGTACCTTCTGTGTATTTTTCTATCTTTCTTCCTCTTACCAATGCCTTATAACACAGTAACCGAAATCCTGCCCCTGAGCTACACCACTCTTTCCTCTGTTAGCTTTACATTTTGCACTTCACTGAGTTTCTGGGTGGGTTTGGTGGAGCTTCTTGTCAAATTTGCTCTCTGATTTTCATACCTTATTTCAATGCAATTGCATATGGGTTCCCCTCACAGCCCCAGGGAATGCAGAAATCAAATAAAGAATGTTTTCATCTCTAAAAAATCGGTCAAAGCATTTCTGTACCTCCTGGTTTTCTTTTCATGTACCTTTACCTCCATGTTTCCTCTATTGAAAGCAGAACCTAAATTCTTGGTGTGATGTGCCCCTTTAAATGACTGAAAATGTGAGAATGAGATTTGCAAATCTCTTCTTGAGTCACAGGTGAGGCCAAAAATCCTCCAGCGTGATACTTCAAAAAAATTAAAGACAGCCTTAAAACTGAATCCAAATCCACCGGCTGATCTTCAGGGCCAGTGAATGGAGCTTGGCGGGTGGTTTGGATTAAAGAGGTTCCTGAGGTTGCAGAGCTGGAAAATGGAAATAGCTCAGCAGCACCTGCCATCACTCCTGAGATAGGCTTCTCCCTCCCAGATGAAAATGTGGAAGATACACATTTCATTTATTCAGAAACAAGACTTGAGGCTGCCCTTGCATTCCATTCACCTGCACTGAAGTCACAGCCAGGGGTGTTTCCTTTCTGAACTGGGGATACTGAGATGAGAATAGCTGAGCCCCATCCTGACTCCCAGCACCTCCTGAAAATTCCTGCTGCTGCTAGCTGGTAACCAGATTTCCTGTAGCTGTCTGTAACATGGGAAAGTGTTTAATTTCAGTTTTTGCATTTAATGTGGGATCATTGCTCATTCTTCATCCTAGCACCAACTCTTTTTATGATTCCTTCCATGAGGCTATTAGCACACGACCTCAGGAGCTCTTGATTCAGTGCAGTAGTGCCAGGAGAGCACCACAGATGGAGGTTCCACTGAGGTGTTGTCAGGACCTTGTGGGGGACAGGATAGGGGCAAAGGAGAAAGGATGGGTTTTGAATGTATTTCTGAGGTATTTTGTTGTGTCTGGCAGTAAAGAAGGGAAGCAAAGATGGGGAAGTGAGGAGTGGGAGATGTCATGTTAGTATGGGAGGCTCTACAGGCTTTAAATCCACCTCAGAATTAGGATTTAATACCAACTACCCCACCACTGTTTGTGCTCGAGCTCTAATAGTCCTCATTGTCCTAATAATCTAGTTTTCATGGAAAGAACTTTGCAGACCATGGAAAGAGGTGTGCTCTTGAAACACAGACACTTCCCTGAATGTTCAGATCCTTTAAAGGGGCTGAGGTATTAGCTAGGTATATAATCTCTCCCCCTATACTCCATGCAGCACAAAGGGGTTTATTTTCTTCTCTTTCTTCTTTCAACGTGTTTTTGGGTAAGGTTTCTCTTGTTTTCTCATATCCCAACATCGCCTGGAGAAGATCCTTTCTCTGAGGGCAGAGAATACTGGAGGGATCGTGCCCCTCTGCTCCCTCAGCCTACCCTGTCCCATCTTATACAATCCCTCCCCCTTGATTAGTGCCTTTCCCCTTCTCCAGTCAGGAACCCCATCCTGGACCCCATCCCCATGCTCCCACACACCTCCCACATGCACGAAGGTCTGAGCTTCATTTCTTCAGGTGTTTGTGGCATATCCCATCTCTTCTCCCTGCCTTCTGCCCTCCAGAGCTGGAAACACCAATCCTGGCACTCACAAGTCCTGAGTCTCAGCTGGGGATGGAGCACACATAGCGACACAACCTCCCTGTGATGGTTCAGGATCCTCTTCTCCATGCACGATGCCTTTGCAGGCACCTCAGCACTGAGGTGATAGACATGTCTCTTTCTACAGAATTGCTGTATGGCTTGGACTCATCTTTCCTAGAGAAATCCACCTTTGAGGGGTCATGAGAAACTGGCAGATTGCAGCCTCCAGAATAAACATTTTAGAAAGTTATGAGTGACTGAAGATTAGTGAACAAAACAAACTGTTTAGCTGACTTTAGCTGTAGCTGTCACTAGCACAACACCCACATCAGCAGGTGGAAAGGAGGTGAGTGCAGGAGTTGGAGAGCTGTGATAAATACAACTAAGTAGCTGAAAAAGCAAGAGCTGTCGTTTTGTTGATATAAGTGATTTAAAGTAGCCTCAGAATTTAGGATGTTAAATGAGCTCTTTCCATGTTTAAAGCTAATAGTACTGTTCTGTGGTAGGGAAAGAAGACCCCATTGGTTGGAGAGAATTTTTACAGGAAATATTTTTTCTCAGTAGTAGCAATGCAAATAAGAACAGGGTGCTAGAGTTTGGTAACGGAAGGATAAAATCATGTAGAAACTGACTGAGAAAAAAGCAGAAAGCATGACTTTTTTCCCCTTTTCCATGGAAAGATAAGCTGAACTGAATGAGGTTAAAAACCCAGGCAGGATGTTTCAGGCCATTTTATATAAGGAACTTCCATTGTGCCATTGGCCAAACTTTTGAGGTCATTTTGTTTTGGGGAATTTTGTAGGACAATTTACAGTTTTTAATATGATGTCATATTTACAGCATACTAAAAATTTCAGGGGAAAATGAGCAGTCTTCCTGCTCTTTGAAGGAAGTTTAAGGACAAGAGAAAGACAGAAAGAACAAATTTGGATAAATGGAAGCAGTGGAGTGTCTCATCTCTGATACAGAATCCCAGAAAAAAGTCTACTGAAATGGTCTTTCCAAGCCCTGATGCCCTATCCCTGTATAATCCCTTCAAAGTAGTGTAAACCTCAGTGATTATTAATATATTTCTTTGTTTATATGAACCTTGAGGGGGAAAGGAAGCTTCTGCCATTTTAATTCCTTTGTTAATGTCTTTATGAATGCAATTAGCGCTTCATTCACGCTTCTTTGTTTCTGGATCCCATTATGATATGGCTTATGCCAACTTCTCTCTCCCAGGAGAGGTGAGGCATCACGCAGCACTCCGCTCAGCTGCGTGGCTGAGCACTGACAAACTCAATTTGCTGGAGGAAAGCGCGAGATGACACGGTGCAGTCGCTGCTGCTGTGATATGGACAAATGGCCTCTTTTGTTCCAAGCAAGATGTCACCTGTCCTGAGGAAGTGCATCTGTGTGTAGGTAAGTGAAAGAAAAACAAGGTTGATTTACCTGACAAGAAATCAACTTACTGCAGTTGGTTGTATAATGGAAATATCTAATTGTTTGGTCCCTTTTTTACAATTGCACCATGCCCATTCAAATACCCGTTCAGTTGTTTTTCTTTTCTAAACACAATGTTAAATTATCCCTTTTGTAACACCATCAATCTCTACAGTCCTAAACCAGGCATGGCTTTGACCCCTCAGGTTTTTTCCTGACTGCTCTAAATGGCTTTGATGTGAGCTCAATGTCCCAAGCTGCAGGGCAGCTGAGGTTGCACAGCTGGACTCGTAGAATCATAGAATCATATGAAGCAATCGTGAGTTGAAAGGATCCCACAAGGATCCCTGAGTTTAATTTAAGGAAGCTGGACCTTTACATTACCAGGAGCTTGGGTTCATTTGGGCCTGATCCTGTCCTCGGTGTTCATCAGGGGAGGTTAAGAGGGGGCCCAATGATATGAGTGGGCTTGTAGTGGTGTAAAGTTGAAGCCAGAAGGAACTAAAGCCTGTCATTCTGTGAGGGCAGCTCTCCAGTGCTGCACGGGCATTTACAGATGCAGGGACTGTGGGCATCAGGGGCTTGGACAGCACCTCTGGGCAGTGAGGAGCCTGTGTGTTTCTAAATATCCCACCAGGTACCAATTCACACCTAAATACTCTTGGAAATGCTGTTCAGGACTTCTCTGAGGCAAGGAGCCAGCCCTGATTCAGGAGTGTGTTAACTGAGCACAGCCAAGGAAATCCAGAGAGATTTGAGCCTGTGGGAGCGCAGCAATGCTCCCAGCTGCAGGCTGATGAAATTTTTGCCACCTCCATCAGGGAGAGGATTGAGCTAGGTGCAGTTTACCCACAGGACTGATTCTTTAAAATGACTACAATATTTCATGAAAGGTGAAGAGTGTCTCTCCCCAGACGGGAATGAAGACACAAGCTGTTCCTCCTACCAAAAATTTCTGGTGAGGCAGATAGGAAAATGCTGGTTTACAGTGTTGCAGACTCTCCCTCTTTTTATGTTGATCCCATGCACTCTCTGCTTTACCCAGTGCAACCTGGCATACAAAGCACATCAGCAGACACCGAAGTCCAGACACTCCCTGTGGGCTCCAAGTCCCCTTTTACATCGCCCCCACATCCCCAAGCAACTTGCTGCCAGGTAAAGGGGATTGTTGTTTCCATCACAAGACAGAAGGCAGGAAAAAACTGTGGGCTGAAAGCCCAAGGAAAAGAGACAGGAATTCTTTATCGCTTATTAAATGTGCAATTCAAAACCTGGTGAATAGGGAGATGAAAAGCTCCTGCTGAGAAATGGAGAGAGAAATTGCATTTTGGCCTTGGGGAAACCTGTGCCTATAATATTAAAGATGTGCAAATAAATAAATAAAGGCAATAGCTCGATTTACGTGTCTAATATCCTTGCATGCCATGATCAATGTCGATATTTTACTTTTTTATGAGGTTCTCCAAAAATCTATGGCGCTTTCCTTTATTAATTGTTATCCTCATTGCAAAGGTCTTTCACATGTCTCCAGCAACTAGGTCTTAGCTGTCAACTCCATTAAATTCTATTATAATGTGGCATGATTGAATGCTCCAGTGGGATTGGCCAGCCAGTGTGTATTAATATATTATGGAGCATGCAGAGGCAGGCACCAGCACCTTACTGCATTCACAAAGATGCTGTTGTGTTTACATTTTTTTCCCTTCTCTGTGCACGTCTGCTGTTTCAGTGGAAACTGGCTTTACCATAAATTATCCCTTGCAAAAAGAACAATGTAAACTGTGAGGGAGCTTTCCCTGGGACGCGGAAGCCAGCGGTCTTCCCTCAAGTGAGCAGATTCTCATTCCCTGCCTGGGATGTATTTGTACGACCTTAATTAGTTTGTGTTTGTACAGTATGAAAATCTAGGAGGCCCATGTTATTTAACATCAGGGAATATTGAAGAGCAGAGGATTTCCCACCCTGCTGGTTATAAGCAGGGATGTTATGCTGCTGGGAGGGAACAGAATCAGAATTCAAATAGGTGGGATCATGGATTTATTTTTTTTTAAACAATGGAGTTTGGTAGATGACACACAAGTATAGTTTAAGACCTGTGCCTTTTGGGGATAGTGCATGCACACTAGATAGGATGTCACCTGTGATGACACCCCTTAAACAACTTAATACCACCTTCAATGTCTATCTGCAGCCTGAACTGAGTGACCCAACTTGGGCACCTTGTGCTTCTACCAGGAAGGCAAAAAAGCAAAGCAAGACCACAGGCTCCAACTAAAAGTCAGTTTAATTCAGAACTGGGGAAAAGTAAAGGCATATCCAGCTCTCAAACCTTTGCTTGTCCAGGGGTGCTCTGATCTGATGCATTTCCTAGTCAGCAGCATTAAGTCAGCACTTCTGGATCTCTGGAGAACTCTGATGTGTCACCAGCCTCACAGCCCACCACAGCCGTGCTCATTGCTGCTATAATCTCCCTTTGCCTGTGTTCACATTTGCCATTTCCAAAGCCCTGTGTGCTGCCATGAACAGGAACATGGCCAGGCAGCAGCTGCCCCAGCACTGCAATGGGTGAGCTTTGATGGGCACTTATGACTTGGCTGCAGCCAGACAACAGAAGATGTAGCCTGATTGCCTTTTGGGGGCCACACTGAGGTCAAATCAAACACAAATTTGTGTTGGGCCAGGCAGAATATGGCTATCAGGGAACCAGACAGGGTGTACTGGGATGGTGCACTGTAGGCAAACTTTATTAAATTCTTGGATCTTTGAGGGGTGTCTGCCACAATGAGATTGTTTGAAATGCAGCAGTATCCTTCTCCCCTGATTCATGCAGGTTCACATACTGCACTGGTGGTTTTAGTTCCCGTGCTCCTGGCACACTAATTGCCACGGCCAGAGATGTTGCCATGCCCAACTCAATCTGCTTTTAAAGACAAGAAACCCACCTAATTACATAATTCATCCTTAAGATCACACTCCGCTTGCTTCCAAACAGAATCATATACAGATTGATTGATCTCTTACAAAAAGAGCTGAAGAAGGTCTAGTGTTAGGGGCTGAGGCCAGGGAGAAAAAGATACTGCTTATACTAATAAACTGTAATTCTTTTCCCAGAGAATACCTGGGAAATTGCCTGTAGTCAGTTCAAGAGACTAACCAATTTAGAAGAATAAAAATAATCATTATTGCAACAGTGACCAGGGGGTATAAAAAAAAGTAAAAAATTCAAACCTTTCAGAGAAGCAGAAGGGGAAAGGGAAGCTTCTCCCAAAGATGTGGTTCACTTTTGTGCCTGTGCCATGCAGAAAGAAAAACAAGTCTGCTTTGTTCCTCCTCGAGCCAAGTCAAAGGGTGACAATGTAAAACAGAAGTGCAGGCTATGTTTTCCCAGATCCGAGGAAGATGTAAATGCGTAAAATGTGATGGAAGAGCTTTGATTTTATTCTTTCTTTTTTTTTTTCCCTTTCCTTTATTTTTTCTTTCTTTCTTTTTAAAATTTTTTTTATTATTATTATTATTTCTCTCAGGAATGGTCTGACAGCCCCAGGCTGGAGTATGTGTCTCTCCCAACTACTCTGTCACCCAGGTAACCATGGAGACCATGACGATCGATTAGATGCCATCTGATCTCAACCTCATAAAAAAAGCCCCACGTGCACCCGCGCGCGCGCATAGGCGCACGCACTCACACAAAAAACAACCCAGGCAGCAGATGGCAACCAGGACACTAGACCTGTCTCCAGAGAGAACAAGCTGGGGAGAGGGACTGAGATACACAGGCAGAGAGAGATCATGAGGGAACAGGGGGGGAAAAAAAAAAAACCACAAAGAAAAAGTGGGCAGGAGGGAGACAAAGAAGTGATCAGGAGAAAGGAAAGAAGGAGAGGTGAGAAGAGGGTCCACAGCTGCTGTGATTTCTGGGGGACTGCCTTGGGTGGAGCAGCGATCATTTATACTGCCTGCAAGTCTGTCTTGTTCTGAGGGTGGAGATTGAGGCTGAGACAGATCAGGGAAGAGAAGTATAAAAACACAAGGCCAGATCCAAGGGAAAGCCACAGAAGTGGGGTAAATGCGCCTTTGCGCACTTCTGCCCCTGCAACAGCTGACCCCCTCCTCGCAATCGGTCAGACCAAATAAGGTCTCTCTGTAAGGATGTGAGAAGGGCTCTAAACAGAGATCAGAGCTTCTCACCCTGCCCTAGGCCAGAGTGGGTACAATCTGAGAACTCCAGCACCAGCCCCATGCCACCAAGAGGATTGCAGATACCCTCTGGACATGCTATGGGGATGTGAGAGATGGAGCCAGAGGAGCTGTCTCACCTGCAGTTTACCTCTGATGACCTGGGCACTGTCTGGACATTTTCACTAGCCTGGAGGTGTCTGGCAGAAGCAAAACTGCTGAAATCTTTCACAGCAGGAACTCCTGTGTCTGTACAACACTTAAAAAAACTGGGCCTCCATCTGCTGAAGGTCCCTGTGGAAATGCCAAATAACCAAAGAAATCACAAAGGGGTCTTGGAATTTGGTAGGACAAATGATTGGATTAAGATCCCAACAGCATCTCAGAAAAAAAAAATGGTGTTTGGACCATCACTTTTGTAGGGAGATACCAAAATGAGACAGTTTGGAGCCTCTCTGAAATCTTACAGCAAAGGTGTCCATTTTTTCTGCTGCTGTCAGTTGTAGAAGAAATGGAAATTCCTTTTCAGTATGAACTGATTTGAAAATGAATAGGCCCAGCATGGAGAAGCAAGGTGCAAGGTGCAGAATCTCAGCTTGGGAGAAGGCCAGACCTATGTATATGACTCGCATGAGCCTCTTCTGGAAGCTGGAGGTGGGATTTATGTGATCAGTGCTGAGCATCTTCATCTCCAGTTATCAGTCTGAACTACTCTTACTGGGGAGAAACAGGTCCTTCTGGTGAGTATTTCACCTCCCTCTACCAAAAACATCTAAAATAGGCAAGATGTGTCACATCATCATCATGTCTCTTCTCTTCTTCAGTGACTGTAAAGGGAGCCAGGAAGAACTATCTAAGAAGAAGAAGAAGTGGGGACACAAGAAGTTCACTGAGATAAATCCCACTCCAAGCATGTCAATGACACCAAAATTCCTGCTAAATAGCTCATCATTATCACTTCCATTGCTCTTTTACAGACACACATGAAATCACATCTCAGCAAATGGGTCCCTAGGGATGCCTTCCCAGGATGTTTGTCAAGAATGGTGAGGATGATACCTTCACTGTGAGGACATAGTCAGGTGAGGAAAATGGCTCATATTCAAAACATGGGGACTCAGGTGACCTTGAAAATTGCTTTCAGGAACACTGGACAACTTGAAACTATGGTAATTGCCAGCACCTGTTGAAGTTAATAGTATCTAAATAGCAAAATGACAATCATCCTTTCCTAAATATGGTACCTGTCTGATGTTAGGGGAGGCAGGAGAGGACAGGGGACTGATGGTTGTCTGAAGTGGGGTTTCTTTAAGACCAGCTCTCATGAAGGTGTTAATCTGCCTCTGCTTTAAGGAGTGGGTAGAGAGGACCAGAACTGTATTCATGCTACATAAAGATCGGTCACGTGCATGATCTCTGTTTCCTGGAGTTTTGTGAAACATTTGAAATGGGATATTGACCCCACTGATATCTAATGTTACTTCATAGATTGACTCTTACTCTAGCTGATGCAACAATCCAAACTTCAGCAAAGAAAAATACCCATGAGCATTATCAAATTCAGAGAATAGTTCTGCAAATCCTGAAGATGGCCTACAGCCCAAATCCTTATTTTCAGACATAAGGATTTTCAGATTTCCTGGTTTCTTCTCTGAATAAGTCCTTTTAAATAGAGGTTTATTTACCTGTCCTCAAGGAAGCATAGAAAGGAAGCAAATCAGAAAGTCAAGAAGATGCTGGAGATGGCAAACTACAGTTCTGAAAGTATTTTTTTCTAGATGCCATCAAGGAAGATGAAGGCACAAAGTCATCTTCTATTCTCAGCCACCCCTGTAAAAAGTCACATGAAATATTTCTGCAATGATAAAGTTGCTCTGATTTGCAATGAAGAAACTGAAAAGGCAACAAAACAAATCATCTCATGGCAGTCTGATCAGGTCTAATGTAATCACCCTGACCACACTGGTTATTCCTCTGATCCTTAGTCATTCACCAGGAGTGTCCTGCATCTCTCTGAGTGTAAGGCAGTGGCACTGGATTAGTGTCACTAGCTGAGGGACAAAAAATTGCCCTAAGAAGGCTAAGAGTCCAGCTATCCTGTGTGGGATTGTTGAAATTAATGGGAACTGGATCACACATGCAGAAAGAGCTGAGTTCCAGGACTGTTAGTGCATTGTCATGTCTAAAGGCAAGTGTTGTTTCAGATAAAATTTGTTCTATTTACTCCATTGAAAGCAGAATGTTCTATGATCTTATACAATCAGAATGACAAGCCCCCTAAACACCAATAGGTCTGCTTTTCAGTCTTCCTGTTCTCCTGCAAAAGTATGAATAGTGTTGGGTGTTTAAACAAGCTTGGTACTCATGGCCAGCTCCCATGACATTTTTTTCTGGGATAACAAATCCAGAACCTATGACAGAATTGATGGTTCTGGTTCTGTTAAGAGTCCACCAGGAGCTCATATCAAACTTCCTAGCTCTCCACTACCTTTCCCATATTGTGTCAACTGATGTAGCTTAAGAGAAGTACCATGGCTTTACTGACATTGATCATACAGTAAGAGATGCTTAAGGGCTCCTCACCAGCAGTAAGGATAGGTGTTAAACATAAACGGGAAGCGTAGCATCAGGTTGAATATAAGTTGGCAGGGTGCAGCACGTTCAAACATTTGCTAGTACCAATGCATCTATCTCCCAGCAGAACTAGGTATTTGTTATCCTCAGGGCTGGAGGGCAACACTATGACTGCAGTGTTTTCTCACTGGGCTATCACACTGAGAGCTGGCAACATGTGATACGGCATTTTTAAGCAAATTATCCTGAATCTCACTTGATTCATGAATAAATATGAAAAGCAGCTCAATTCCACCTTAGAGATACTGCAAGAGGAACATGAACTGGGAAGTGGGCTGAATTTGTCTGTTGGGTTGACAGGGTTTTGCTTGACAGTTCCTCCTGCCTGCCAGAAGATTACTGAGGTACCCTGTTTGGATCAAATCACCAGAGCATTACCCACGGAATTTTCTGAAATACACAGTAATGGAAATCAATATCCCATAATGAGGTGACACAGGAGTACAAGAAAACTGGCATGTTTGGTGTCTGAGAGAAATTCTGAGTAGTTGATTTCTCTGTTTTGGCTAAATTGCTGTGGATTACATCATCATATCCATTGGAACAGAGCACAGAACATCTTGGTTTGGGTGACCACAGTTAGGTTACCAAAAATGAAGACACACTGAAACAAATGGGGCCTTATCTTCAGAGATCCTGTATATCCATAAAAGCATCCATTCTCTATCCTTAGCTGCTGTGGGAGATAAATTAAACCTTTATTTAGATGTTAAGATCTGAGATTAATTTTATTCACTCAGCTATAAAAATATGAGCCACAGTGCTTGGATAGGTAATTAACAGTGCTTGTGAGAATTCTTCTTGAAATGATACCCATGATGGTCATCATCAAACAGAGCTCACTGTTCTTGCTCTTTAGATAAAATTTTCCCATTGGTTAAACTTTCTCTCACAAGAAGGTGCTTCCCTACAGGCTGTTATCACCTGCCCTCATTTCCAAGAGTCCTATCAGCCAGCCATAAGGCTTCTCCTCCCTTTGGTGGAGGTAATATATCTTCCACTTTTATTTCTTTATTTCTTTTTTCTTTTTTTCTTTTTTTTTTTTTTCATTTCAGCCAAACTCAATGCTTTCCCATAAATTTGCATCCTGATCTTGCAGCTCATTTTCTGTCTGCACACTCAGCCCACCTATCTTAAGAGATTGTGACCCATTCCAGCCTCTCCTATGCCAAGATCCACTGGCATATTCAAATTTCTCAGAGCTTTTCGAAGTCTTATTTAGCTAACAAGGCAAGAAAAGTATTATTACTTCATCTTCTGGCTCGCAAACTCAGAAGCATTGTCTCACTAAGGAGTACAAGTATAGATACAATTTAAATATCTCCATAATGGCCTTTTTGCCTAGTGAACTAATTGTAAATGCCTGATTTCCACAGACACAAGAGCAAACTACAAGGAGATACTGAAGAATAAGAGAAATAACCCTAAATCTGGGCAGAAGTTTTATTTTGAGGAAAGAGCATGGGAAGAACAGCTCTTGGCAGCAACCAGTGGAGAGCAGAGACAGCAATTATTCACAAGAGCAAGAAAAGTATTGTGGGATTGTATTAAGGAGCAAAACAAGAAGGCACACAGGACATAGCACAAGGAAAATGTGATCTGGACCTGTAAAGACAGAGGTTGCCAGATGTTGAACCCCTATGTGTGAAAGAGTGGTGAGCACAGTCCAATGCCAGAGAAGGACTCTGCTGGCCCATACAACTTGGTAGCACAGTGTCACTCATGAGAAGTGTAAGAATACATTAGTTTCCTGGGAAAACAACTCCTACTAGTGCTTCCTGAAAGAAAATGGTGGAATAGAATGGAATGGAATGGAATGGAATGGAATGGAATGGAATGGAATGGAATGGAATGGAATGGAATGGAATGGAATGGAATGGAACAAAAATACTTATAAGTGTCTGAGGGATGCTACAGGTTGATATAGACCAAATACTGGCAGATCAGAGAAGCTGTATAACATACATATCCTCTGTGGGTCTGACAAAGGGTGATGTGCTGGAGAAGGTCTCCAGAAACACCTTTTGGGCATATGAGAGCTGCTGGTAGATGGAAAAGCCTTCCATGGGACACGGAAATCCTGTGGCTAAAGTATTTAAAACCAGGCAAAACAGTAATAGAAGTATGATATTCTATAAGCATATGACAGGATAAAAAGGGAGCAGACAGGACCTCACAAATCTTTTCCATCTCTAGTTTCATAAGCCCATTTCCTATTTTGTATTACCCCATGCCTGCATATCATATACACAAGGAACTCGGCAGAAGGGTGACCCTACCAATATTTGTAAGATGTCACACCTATGTCTGGTGTAAAATACAGTGACACCAGTGCTAGTGATAGTGTGCACTGGGGGCTCTGAGGACATCCAAACCCTGGGCTAGAACAAGTAAGACTTGGTAAAACCATTATGAGTGAGAGTCTTAGCCCAGACTGTCCCTCTGAAAGGGGGAAGGCAACAAATGCTGGAGCCTGAGTTTTGTTTCTGGGCCTGGGTAGTTTTGTGCCTTTGCTAATGAAGCTATTTAGACTTCTTTATATCTCTGTGCTTGCTCAGACACCCTGTTTTTACTACAGAAGGCTTTAGGCTAAAGAGCAAGAGAGCCACTCACTCTCAGCTGCTCAGGATGAGGTAAATTCACCAATTTCAAGCCCTTCTAGGTTTGTGCGCTTATTGACTGGCCACAACTGAGATCAGCCATGAAACTTGTGTTTAGAGCCTTACTTTTCAACACCACAAGTCCTAAGTTTTGTTTCCATCTCAAGTCAAAAGTCATGCAGAATTCCTAAATGTGAATAATTTGCATTAGGGGATGGTGTGGCAACCACTTAGATTAATACACTCAAATAAGTTCACCACCCTCAAGGATGCTGAAAGCTCAACATGACCTGATCTTACTGCTAGGACCTCTTTTCTTTTTCCATTTTTTTGTTTTTTTTTTTTTTCAGTAATTTCTCCTTCCTCTTTTCCTACTCCTTTCTTCTTTCCTTCCTTCCTTTTCATACCTTTTCTTACCATTTACCTCTTTGCAGTACAGTCTCCTCTCCTTAGTACAAAGCCCTGTACAGAGCAGGATTCAGACAAGATGATCTGGAGTAGGCTGTCATGGCTACCTGGCCTATTTCAGTGCTTAGCCCAACAACTCTCTTCCTCATGCAGCTTTTGTCAAGGCTTGCTTTGGATTTGATTCCCCCCAGCCTTCAGGACTGCATCCTGCCAGTTTGATATAGTGCAATGCCAATTATTTCAGCTGTGACATGTGAGGATAAAGTTGTGGGGGAGGAGGCTGAGTAAGTCCCTGAGAAATCACAGTGGCCAGATCTTCAGGAGCTCTGAAGAAACTAATTCCCTTCAAAATCAATACTGCAATGCCATTGAGAAATCAAAGCAATGTACTTGAGTGAGTGCAGAGCTGAATATACCCGTGAACAAGTGTCCTGATCACACACACCACGGTGCCTGATCCCTTCTCCCTTGCAATATTGCAAGTCACAAAGAAATTAATTGCAGTCCACAGGGTGGTGGAATCATAAAGCATGAGTAAATGAGTGGAGAATCAGGACTGATAAAAATACACTCACAATGGTTGAAACATTCTTTGCCATCCCATTTTTTTTCCTCATCCGTGTTTTGTCTTCTCCTCTTCATGCTTAACTTGACTTTCTCAGGCTTCCTAGCACTGTGATTATTATTATTGCTATTATTATTATCACTGTTGCTTTGTGGGCTGAGAGTTGCAGATCTCAAAAATAAAGCAGATGTCAGCAGCTCTGAAGGATCCTATTCTATTACACAGCAGAACAAATGAGTATGTCAAGGAAGGGCTTTCCAATCTAACAAGAAAACAGCACAAACAGACACTAAATAAATAAATAAATAAACCCTGCGGGGACAGGCAGACTAGTTCTGATTAGATATTATGCTAACATGATGCCTACTTTCTACGCTAACAGTGTTTTAATACATTTAAATGATACTGGGGAAATAAGTCATGAAATAGGAGAAGAAGTCTTCATGTCAGAAATGATTAAAATTATCCAAGGGGGCCAGACTGCCTCTCTCATGGAAACGTGGCTCATGGTGTGGGATTATGAATGTAGCCCAAACAGTATTTGCATAGTGTGCCTGACTCCATCTCATTACCTTTGCCAATGATTGCTTTTCCTGGCTGCTGGAAGAGCAGTCCAGCTGGTGAGGGGGAGCCCAGCACCAATGTCTGCACCATGGCAAAGTCTCAATCTCTGCTGAGACTCTGGGATGCCTCTGGGTTTTACAGGGATATGCCACAGGGAAATGCCCGAGCAGCCATAAGAGGGACAGGAGCCAGATCCCACATTGGTGCCCCTGCTTGATGCTTGCAGCAGATGCAGACCCACTCCTGTTTTCCTGCAAATGGACCATAAGCCAGGCTGGGATTTTTGGGAAGGCATGTTTCTAGAGCCAGGCTGCATTCCTTAAAGTAGTCTCCCTCCAAACTTTCTGAGCAGGGACAAAACCAAGCCTTGCCTGACTCAACCTGTAGCCTTTAATCTTTCTCTCCTCCCCAGATACCTTACCAATGCTCCCCCATTTCACAAAAAGGGTGATCTCTTTTCTCTTGAGGGACTTGCATAAGGAGCCTGCATATACTTGACAAGCTCCACACAGCAATGTTAATTTTGCTTGTGAAACTGCAGCCTTGGAAGACTCTCCATCTCTTGAGTCTTTGCAGCCCTAGTAAATGTCCATTTATTAGCTGCAGTCCATAATTTGCTTCCTTCTGTGACCCATCCTGTAATTTTCCTTGAGATGACAAGCTCTGAATGAAAAGCATACTCATTTTCCAGCTATAGCATATAAAATATGGATATGGTCATGAAATCTTGAATCCATCAAAAAACCAGAGACTTTTCCTTTTAGGACCTAAGGCTCTAAGGACCCAGGGCTGGGCTGCAGCCTTCATACCACGCAAGCTGCTCTCTGCTCAGGCACAGAGCAGTGATACTGATCTCAATTACCAGTAACTTGATTCACTCTAGTGCTCCGACAGATGAGCTTTGATCAGCCCCACAGTAGCAGTTTAAGAACTTCCCAGTGACCCTCCTTCCCATTACTCCCTTTGCAGAATTGGCAGATGGGAATGTGCATCCTCCTGTGGCTCTGCCATGGCGAAGTTTGATGCATTAGCTTAAAAGCACTGAGACACCAGATGATGAACTGGAGCTGCTGAGACTTTCTGTCACATGGACAATAACTTGTGGCTGGTGGAGGAAGCAGACAGCTGGATATGAAAGTAGCCTAAACTGCCACATAAAGACTGGCCAGTTCATCTCTCAACCCTAACTGAGTGGTGAATCAAACTGCATTAGCTTCTGCTCAATACTGCAGAGCAGCAGTTCTCAGGAAGTTCATACCTACTACGCAGAGGGGGACAACTTGCAACCGAGTCCTCATTCTAAGAGACTTTGGAGAAAGTGAGCAGTGGAGAGACCTTACCTGAGAAAATCAGTAAAGGACTTCAATACAGCCTAAGGTTTAACTTTATTTCTTTTAATTTGGACCCTGAATACAAGCAAACTGTGATCAGTAGCAAGCAAGAGTGTTTACAGTCTAAAACCAGGTCAGAAGTTTCATTTTTTCTGGAACCAAGGGTTCAGAGATGCCATGCTTTGCAAACGACCCTATGGAGACTGTAATTACCACCAGTCTGTGGAATAATTCGCTTGGGAGTGTTCTCCAAACACTGGGATCAGAGAACGACAGCATCAACGGACCTGAGAGCTTATCTGGTTTAGCAGAGCACCATCAGTTACTGCTCTATCCTAAGCCACTTCATGGAGGTGGGCAGGGGACTGTTTTTCTGCACAAAAACTCCTATCATCTGAGTCTTGGTGAAGAAAGGTTTGAATTGGCTCATAGAATCATAAAACGGTTGGGGTTGGAAGGGACCTTAAAGATCTCCTAGTTCCAATGCCCCCACCATGGACAGGGACACCTCCCACTAGACCACATTGCTCAAAGCCCCATCCAACCTGACCCTGAACATTTCCAGGGATGGGGCATCCACAGCTTCTCTGGGAAACCTGTGCCAGTGCCTCACACCCTCAGAGTAAAGAATTGCTTCCTAATATCTAATCTAAACTTACCATCTTTCATTTTGAAGCCATTCCCCCTTGTCCTGTCACTACACACCCTTGCAAAAAGTCCCTTTCCAGTCATTTAGTGAGTTTCTTGGGGCAACAGGCACAGCCCTGACAAGAATAAGAAAGACTGCTGAAGAGGACCTACACAGAGCTGAACATTTAACTACAATATGCAGAAATGGAAACATCTTCCATCCTACAGCCTTCAACATCAGGCACTCTTCACCTCTTAGAAATTCATACACTTGCTAAGCCATATGGGCTTTCAAGTGCTTTACAGCATCCTACTACAACTCTAGTCTTATTAAAAATCTTGTCAGTAACTGTGAACGATGAAATTGTGCCCCATCAAAATGATGCAAGATAGTTCATATCTCATAGAATTTTGACCTCAGTACTCTTCATACACATTCATACTTCCCTGCGTCTGACACTCTCCAGGCACAGTTTCAAATTCATCTCAACACCATGAGGGCTAGAAGCACTCTTCTAAGGGGATGCTGTAATTTTACATAATCATGGCTCCAGAAAAAATCCAGACTCCCAAACCAGATATGTCTTGTAACTAACTCTGCAAACATGAACACAGAGCCCACAGAAGAAGCAGTAAATTACAATGTGAAATATAACATGTAATTTCCTAGACATGCAACTGCTTTGCATTTTTATTTCAGCTTTAATTGTGGCCCTAAAGCGGACTTTTCTTGAGAAGACAAGCAGGAAATCTAGAACCTGAGAAGAATCTAAAGAAGCTGCCTTACAAATGTGCCTATCTGAATTTGTATGTATACATATATAGAAGGAGTTACTGCCCTAGGATGTTTCAGTAGAGCTCCTATAAGCATCAAGCATTGTCATAGATACAAATAGAAATGGTCTGAGTTCATGAGGAAATCCTGAAAAGATAACAGAAGTTATTTTATCCTTCAGGGAGGCTGTGTTCTTTGCTTGGGCTGAGTCCTGACCAGTCTTCTTGTTAAGAGTTGTCTCCTTCAAACAAGGGACCACACAACTAGGTAGTTTGAGAACAGTTTATGATGAACAATAACAAATAACAGCATGGGGAAACAAAAGGGAAAATAGGGTGTCCAGGCAGGAAGGATAACAGTGTCCAATGGACAAATTTCATATTGAGAAAGATATGAGGAAACATGTCCAAGAAGAGGATGCAAAACTCTAAAGCCCATACCAGAAGACAGAGTTCAAAATAATGGGAATAGAAGGAGAGGAATATCCAGCAGCTAGTGACCTAGCTGGTTTAAGTTCAGAGAGAATCTTAAAAGTCAGGACACCGCTGCTACATAGCCTCAGTGAAATGGAGAAGGTGGTCAATGGAAATTAGTGAAAACACAGAAAACTCAGCACCACCTTCAACATGCTCAGGACCAGAGAGCCATGGGTATGGAAGCTGAGGGAGAAGCAGCTATTGGAGGATTTTAAGCCTGCACAGGGGTGGAGCCTAGGATATGGCATACACCTCTGTGGGAAAGAAATGGCTTTTCAGACACCTGATTGTATTCCCTGGAAACATTTTCATAGGAAAAAACAATTTGTTAGGCCTGAATGACTTATTGGAATAAACCAATTTGCCTCCTTTACCAGGAATGACAATACAGCTCAGAGAAGCCAGCATAAAGCCAGTTACAGCTGGCCTAAGCTATACAAGTAGAAATAAAATGGTCTTGAACAATCCACATGCAGATGAAAACCTTCCTGCTCATTCCAGGAGATGCTGACACTGGTCACAGCTGGGGAAAAGACACTGAACTGGACAGAGTACTTGGAACCTCCTATGAGACCATTCTTACCCTGCATGTAAGGTAAGAAAAGCATGGCAGCTTTTCTTCCCTGGTCAACTGGCCTAAGCAGTTCAGTAATGAGAACTGGGTTTGGTTTTACAAGTTCTACTTCCAAGTGAAGAAAGGAAGCCTGTGGGCTGGGGTGATTGGCATCAATAGAGGGAGAAACATCTGCTTATGGAATGCAGGTGGCTGCAAAATCTTAATTTTTTTCTCTTTCCATTTTTTTCTTTTTCATAGGAAAGAGCATTCCCCATGGCTACACACACAGACATCAGATTTAAAAATAGCCAAGTTCCACCTCGACTGTGGGTGAGTGAAAGACAGAAGACAGATGCATTGGCTGCCAGCTAGACTTGACATCTACTTTTTCTTTTCTCACCCTGGCAGCCAGCAGTTGTACACATGTGCACAGGTAAGGCACTCGGTGGCAAAGCACACAGTGTCTGCCTCCCCCTCAATTCACTGACTGCTGCCTGTCATCTGTGTGTGTCTGGGAGCCACATAAACCCACACTCCCCATTTAGTGCATCAGGCGTGTATAAAAATCACCAAGTTCCTCCTATTTGTCCTACTTAATTCACAAATTCCTCACTAGTCAATTATGTGTGGGGATTGCTATCGAGTTCATTGCAAAGGTTAACACATCTCTGTTTCTGGCTTGTTCTGTTAACTCCTTTAGTGCCTGATCCACATGGACACTTTCCATGGCTCCAACCTATATAATGATTGTGTGCTTGTGCATGACTGGTCTCACTTTCAGATCCTGGCCCAAGTCAATTAAAGGTGATCAATTTCAAACAACAGGTCTTGGTCTTGCTTCCTTCCTCTTACCCAGACTGCAGGAGATTCCTCCTCTTATCTTAACTGGCTTTAATTCACCCACTGTTTATGCTTCCAACCAAATGCATTCATTGAAAACATAAGGCACTACTGCCCACATACTCAGAGCTACTCTTCATGTGCTCATCAACAGTAGAAGCCACAGTAATTCAGCAGACTTGGCTATTTTATTTACAAACATGTTTACAAGCATCTCTTGATGCATTTTCCTAAATGACATGGCTCACAGAGAAGTCCTTTCTATGGGAAATTACGGATGCTGAAAATTCACATGCATTCAAACCACAACCTGACAAATTCAGAAAAGGAAAATTCATCCAGTGCATTAAATTTTAATTGACTGGATGTCAGGGGAATATTTGAGGGCAGCATCACTGTAGATTTATGTTACTCTTACAGGTTTCCCTCTTTTGGTAATCCTGAAAACAAGATACTTTTGGTCTAACCCACTGCAGACATTCTTAGGGTTTTACATATGCTTTCCATAATTTTAATGTGATATGATTTCCTAATAAACCTGTTCCAGGAGCATCCAGGCTGCATTAGGGTCTTACAGACACACTGTAGAGCACAGTAACTATTTCTTGTTCTACATCCAGAGCTTGGCATGCTAAGCATCACATTTCTGGTCTAGGAAGATGGACAGGAAGAATGTAAAATATCCCATGATCAGAACAATCTTAGAAATAAAACAGACTTGGTCTCTTCTGCATAATGACAAGGCATTGAATCCTGTTCAGTTTTTTAAAAAAAGAAGGCTGCAGAATTGATATGGCCACTACTAATGAATACTGACCTAGGAAGGGCCAACAGTTGTCTGGGTTTACTCAGGCATGTCTTCTCTTTCTGTCTGAAATGTTTGCCCAGGTGGAATTTTCCTATTTGTCAAAAAATTCCAGACATTTGACCCAAGTAGCAGCAATAACTGTAGCTGTGCTCTGCATGACCAGAGTCCAAGCTAATAACTGATGCACGCAGGCATATCAGCAGTACAGCACACATGCATATACCTGTTTACAAAATCCCACCTAAACCTGATAACATAATAAAAGAGAACTCTTAATCCAGGGGCCAAGATATAAGAAAATCCCACAGCTGGATGCTGAAGGAGTGCCTACTCATTTTTCACATCAGTGTTTTCAACAGTGGGGAGAAACAGCTGATGGAGTAACTTGCCAGGCATTACTGAGAGTCGTCCACCACCATCAGTGTTTAAACCATGAATGGGTTTTATTTCTGAAAAATGCTCATAAAGGAAATTAAGAGGGAAATCTTGTGGCCTTCAACCTGCTCATAGCGGTCCCTTCTGCCTTTAAAACTCCTCATCATCCTCCATTTCTCAAAATATCCTTCTCTCAGGAAAGCTGTGAATACTCACTGACATCACAAGGACAATCTTTGGAGAGATCAAGACAATGTGGCAGTGAAGGGGTATGACCACCCTCATGAACAGACTTGGCTCTTTACTGTGGCAGCTGGATCTTAATGCCATGTCTCCTCTAGTCCAACAAGCAAAGGAAAAGACTAAAAGTGGAGACCAAAGGACATAAGCCAAAGGCTGCAATCAGACAAAAAAGAATCAGGATTTTGTCCAAAAGCCATATATTTCAACTGGAGACTACTGGTTTAAAGATAGCAGCCACTCCCAGGGAAGTCACACTCATATTTTCAGTGGAGCTGCCTGTCCCACAAACACCAGCAGACCTCAGCCAGGGTGAATTCACATCCAGACCCAGTGGCCCTAGTACCTCTGGGATGCTGTTTTTTTCCCCTTACCCAGTTGTAGGCTGTTCCTGCCAGCAGCCTCAAAGCTTCTGACCTGTTATTAAAACAGCCTCGGAGAAAGTAAACATGACCAATGGAAAAACAAAAAATATCACCCAAATGTCTAAGGAAACCATGAGCTACATCCAGCACAGATTTTTCAAAAGGACAAGGATTTTCATGGCTCAGTGTTCTAATTTGTTTGACCGTTTATTTCCAAGGAACACATCCAAGAGTGACAAGCTCCATTTATTTCAATGGGCAGCATATGCCAGCAACGTGAATGGCGTATGCTATAAAAGAGAATGGATGTTCTCAAGCATCCTAGGAAACTGTCCTTTCGGCAGACAGAGGACATGTAGGTAATGGAAGTGTAGCTCTGCTCTGACAAGCAACACCATAAAAGCAGCTTTGTGGGTTCTCATGTTTGATGTCTCCTCACGGCAGACCGGAGAGGTTTGCTGAAGCTGAAAGTGAAAAATTACTACCTAATACCTGGCCAAGCACTGGAGAGAACAGTTGGATTCTCACATTATTCTACTTTTTCAGGCCAGAAGGACGTCTCCTTGGGACATATGGCCATTTCAGGGTGTTAGTGCTTTACCCTTTTAGACTTTTAGGGGCTATGCACCAACCCAGATTATTCTCACAAATGACATCACCTTCAAATCACTGTGTGATGTGAATAAAAGATGTTCACACAAGAAAGTGCCCTCTTTCCATAAAATGCCATCACATGACAGCACTGTTTTCAGTCTTGTCTCTTCATACTACATCCTAAAGACAATCCTCTTCTGAATCTTGCCTTTCCAAAGTCTGATCCCACTGAAGCCTGAAAAACCCCAAGTTGTGAGTTTCTGTCACAAATTCAGTACCATCTATGACTTGATATTGTTTGGTGGCCTGTGAGACTTTACTATAAGTCTCACAGGAGTGGGTAACTTTTATTGGCTATCATTAATGAATTAACTAATATTAGTTCTGTGTTAGGACTTACCTAGGGAGCAGTCTGGTTCATAAGGTTTTATTGGCTTGTCAGCAAGCCCTGGAAGTCAAAATAGAATGATTTTCATCTTGCTTTTCAGTGAGATAGCTCCAACAAAGGTGGGGTGTGGCTTTGAGTCTTTCTCTGGACACCTTTCATTCTCACTAAACTTATGAGGTTGCTGGGAAGGAGCAGTGTGAGCTGCAAAGCAGTCCACAGAAAACCACCTCCCCTTCTCCTGTACCTCCAGCCAAGCAACATGTTAAGCCACATAAAGAAGAAGAGATGTCCATGACTACCTTACAGCCGTCCAGCATGGCAAAATGAAATCCCAAACTCTCCTTCAGGAGATCCATGTCCACCTGTGCTGGAAGGCTCACTATCCTGGATTTAGTCTGCACTAAGACCACAGCCATACAATACCCCTGGATGCCCACTGTACATACTGGAGACCTTTGTTGTGCCACTGTTTTTCCTATTCACTTTCTCTTCAGCAGAGGCAGCCTGTAGGTTGTAGTTTCACCTTTTCTGGAGAAGCCAAATTGATGCTGCTCATTCCATTGAGGGCATCTTTGGAACCATGTGGGAATCTTAGCTTTCCTTGATGCCAATGAGGTGCTTGCTTAGTGAAGAGGCCAACCATAGATTTGTGGCTGGCTCTGTGTGTACTTGGGGATATAAATCATATGGTGACTTTGCATCTATGCAGCTTCCTTTGAGACCTTACTGATTGCCAACATGCAGGTCTCCACTTGCTGTGAGCTATTTCCTAAGGAAAAGAGCTTGAGGGAGAGCTATAGTCATCCTTCCTTTGTCAAAGTGGAACTTTTAGTTTCCATCAAATGCACTTTTGTCCATCAATTTCTGTTTTTCTCTTGTGACTTCCATGCCCGGGCCAGTTGGCCCCATGCATGTTGAATTCTCAAAACCAGCCTCTTGCTCTAGGTGTGAGTGATGAGAGACAGGAGAGATCTCTGCTAGGAGAGTTTGGCCCTGCTTCTGGGCTTTGGGGCTTCATTTGGCCAGAGAAGAGCCAGGCTGTCAACTCCATCATTTCTGAATGGCTTTTTAAGGCTAAAGGTACAGAGACCACACCTATGTCTTGCAGTTGATGTGAGAAGATTTGCAGTATACCAGCAGAGAGATTTGGGTAGACACCCCAGGCCTGGTGTGCTCAGGGCAGACTGGGATCCTCTAGATTTAACACATCTGGTAGTGGAGCAGTGGGGTAATCGAGTCTCAGGGGCAGTTACTGGTGCTTTATGAGATGTCAAAAATGTCCATCATAACTGAACAGCACTGTGAAGCAACTGTTTGGTCTTTTCCTGAAAATTAAAACTAAAAAGCAAGCCATATGATGACAGCATCTGTAGCAGAGAGCAGGGTGGCTTGCATGAATTAGCAGCTTCCTGGCTGTTATCTGTGGCAGCCTTAGCCAGCTACTTATTCCATCACCTGCAGCTTCTGTGGGCTGAGGCCTCACACTAACACCTTGGGGAACGCTGCAAGCCAAAGCCCCCAGCACTGAGCCACAGTCAAAAAAGAGCTGGAGAAGGTCTCCTTCACAGCTCTCTCATTGAAGTCTGGGCTGGTGGTCATTTGATGGAATGGGATTTTAGGTCTTGGAATGTGGAGCACAGTGACCTTGAACTGCTCAGATCCTGATCTCCAAAGAGTGCCTGTGAAGGTTACCAGTAAGGTGAGCTGAATGGGCATGTGCCACAGCCTCAGTGACTTGCATCTGAATCTTCCTGGCATGTGCCAGTGCAGACAAGGATACCTTAGCTAAGCATCTCCAGAAGCCCTGCTGGGATCATGTTGGATATCCATGCAACCAATGCCACTATGTGAGGTCAGAGCAAGTGATGGCCTCTTACTGCCTTGAAGACTTGTTATGGGTAGGAGGGGAAGAGAGATAAATCCCCAAATTTCTCTGGGAGAAGTGCTCATTAGGATAAACTTTCAGGTATTTCTTTCCGTAGTGGGCCAGGCGTCCTGCAGGGGTGTTCTATTCTTTGCTACAGTATAAATCATTACAAAAAAAAAAAATACACAAAACCCAAAATTACTCAGGCATGTACTCATTCTTGTTAAGGTCCTGTAAATCATATCAAGTGCAGAATCTCTCCCCTTCCAGAGATCTTCCAGCTTGTTACATATGGATGACCCTCAGGGATCTCTGCAAGTATCTTCCTGCCACCTCTCCCCCTTCTTGCTGATGGGACCCAGAACCACCCACTGAGCGGCTGGTGAGCAGCAGAATCAGTTCTGCTCTGTCTCACCCACCCCTCCCGCTGTCCCTTTCTGGGGGCTCCAAAGGGAGCCTCTGACCAGTACAGGCTCCTGGCACTGAAAAGTCCCCAAGGAAGAAGACAATTACACCCAGAAAAGTGGCTATGGCACCCATTTGAAAGGGATCTGCAGGGATGGTAATGGGGATCAGGGCAGAGAAGGCATTGCCATCTGGCAGGGGCTGGAGCAGGGTGACAGCGAGAGGAGTCCCTTTGGTCACAGGCATCCCCTGACTCAGGCACGGAGGGGCCTGCCTCCATCCAGTCTCTTGAGAGCAGAAAAGCCACAGACTCATGGCTGACTCCCTCGCCTCATTGTCTGTGCACTGGAGCAGGGAGGGCAGGAGGCAGAAGGAGTGGGGGAGACTTTCTGTCCTCCTGGCTCTGACAGGTTCATGCTTGCCACGCACTGGGACTGGGGGTGGGTGGGAGACAGGGCAGGGGGACCGCCAAAATAAATGAACTAAGAAACCAGTCTGATCATTCTCCACAAGCTTGGTGTACATGATGCAAATTGATGTTTAAAGCTTATTTATTAGCTTACATGCGAAATGCCAGCGGTGTTTTTCTAGATCAGTGGGTATCCAATATTTGGGCGGGGGGAGACGGCGGCAGCGGGAGCGAGCATGGCTAGAGACTGTATATCCAGGGGCTAGGGTTTATATCATGGGCTGCTCTCGACTGTTATAATTTGTGGCACAGATTCAGCGAGAATCTGATCTGCTGAAAATATTTGGGCTGTGAAAACTCCCACACTGTGACAGATGTCAAGTCCAATTAAGTGACTCGTGTCCAGGTTTCTGTCCAATAGGCTTTCCCATTAAATACCAATTTAAGAGGGAAAAAATGCCGCCCCCTTTTCTCAGAGCCTTTATCTCTTCCAACCATCTCTAGGCGAAACCCTTTGGTACCAGAAGTGGATCCACACGCATCTCCGCTCCGTCTGTCTGTCTCGCCCCTGCCACCTTCCGCACCCCTCCTTGGCTTCTTTGCCACTCCGGGAGGGGTGGGAGGAGGAACTGCACTTTCTTTTTGTGCATGTGAGCGTACCTTGTCCTGCACCGCCGTTATCTCTCGCAGCCGCTCCGAACCCGCGCCGAGATTTTCGTTTATTTCGTTTTGTTTTTCTTTTTCAGCGTTCGCATATTTTCCTTTATTTTTCACTCGAAAGATGCAGGAGGAGTTAGGAAGCTCAGGGACGGATGGGGGTTTCGTTTATCCTTTTTTTTCTCCCCTCGCCTGTTCTTGAAGAACCAGAAGAAGAACTAAATCAAACATTCATTTTCCGACGGCTTCTCCCCCGCTCCTGCCCCTCTCCGCCGGACCGGTGAATTAACAAAACCTCACGTTACAAACCCCCCAACTTCCCCCCC